>NC_136061.1:1349843712-1349848712 GCF_964261635.1 Lissotriton helveticus
AAGCAAACGTAACATCATAGTGACTGCCTGGCGTTAATTTGTCTGCTGTCTGTGGCCCCGGCGAGCTGAAATATCGAACGGATCGTGAGCAGAGGTGTGGCCTGGCGCGCAGGTTGGAGCCGGGAGCTGGCGTGATTACACAGCCCGAGGGAGATCAACACTGCGTCACGGTCGGGCGGTGCTCCAGACAGGCAAACGCTGCGGAGGCGGAACACAGGCGAGTCCCGAGCAACCGCGATACTCACAAGCCGGGATACATGAATGACTCTGAATGACTCGGGGAGAAACACTGAAGCAAGCGGCGCGGAATTGTTTCCGCACTAGCGCAAGACACGGCAGGAAAACGGCAGATCGCTGCATGCAGTCTAGAGCGTTTATTACTGTGAGGACTGCGCTGGACTCCAGAAGGTAGGCTCATACCACTACTGACTGATAGACTGCCCCGCGCGGCTCCTCTGTGCCGCGGCTTCGATCCTGCGCTATACCCGGTGCGAAGGAGTCCGGGGCGGCCATGTTGGATTGGGCCGTGTGACTACTGGCGGACACAGGTGCACTAAACCCTCCCGGCGAACTACATCCCATAGCCCAGGGCACATACAAGGCAGCTGCGGCGCATAGGGCGGCCAGTGAAGGAGTGCCGTCCAGATTGCCAGAAGAGATACCAGACACAGAGTGCCGGTGGGAGTGGGGCGCCTGAGGGACGAGCCGCGCAAAAAAGGGCGCGAACGGCCATCTTTGAACCCGCTTGTGCACACGAGGGGATCGACTTGTGGCTCATGGTGGTCAGCATCTGGGGAACAGTGTTGTGAACTCTTGGCACCTGCGGAAGACTCGGACTGACCATTGCAGCTACCCCAGTGCGCTCTGACAGCTCGAGTGCCTAGCTGGCGGTGCCGTGCATTGCGAGCGGCGCAGAAAATAGACTCGCTGTTGGTTGGGTGCGCACGTGTTTGCTTCAGGATCCGCTTGGAGACGTGTTGCGCTGTGCCACTGCAGAGACTGATACCTGACGCTGTGTCCCCAAACCGAAGGCATAACTGCGCCATAATCGCATAATCAGGAAGCGATGGGAAAGCCGGACACGAGACAGCCGCGACTCACGTTCGACAAAACCAAGCAAAAGACTGCTGGTCAGGAACAACAGGAAGACGAAACATCAAGAGACGACCGAAATGGCTCGAAAGCAGCGGATATCAAAACTATGTTTCAGGAACTCAAAACTAGCCTACATAGCATTGATCAAAAGATGGATGACTTGGCCGCCCGCATGGACAGCATTACCAAAAGAATGGATAAACAGGAGGGGAGAGTTGGGGTACTAGAAACACGTGTGACCGAAACAGAAGAAACTCAAACTGATCTGGGCAAAAAAGTCAGTGGCATGAACAAAGTGCTTGCGTTAATCCAACAGAAGAACGAGGATTTGGAAGCGCTCTCGAGACGCAATAACGTCAGAATTACAGGAGTGGCGGAATCCTCGGATATTGCCAACATGGAACTGTACGTCGAGGAGATGATGAAAGCTCTTTTTGGGGTGGGCCTTTCGCAGATGTTCTTGGTAGTAAGAGCCCACAGATCTCTAGGGCCTAAGCCGAAACCAGGAGTACCCCCCAGGCCCATCATCGCGCGCATCTTGAATTACAGGGACCGAGACACGATATTGCGCTTGGCACGGGACATGCAGGAGCTGCAATACAAAGGCAACCGACTTGCAATATACCCGGACTTCACCATTCAGGTTCAAGCTGCCAGGAGAGAATTCGTACCGGCGAAGAAGATTTTCCAGCAAATAGGCACAAAATATTTGCTCATATACCCGGCAAAATTACGGGTACAGGCCCGGGCAGGCCATCATTCTTTGTGGACGCTAAGGTGGCATTGCAATACGCGAAACAACTGGCAAGAGATCACAAAAACCAAGCACGCTCTGATGAACCGGACACGCAAGAGAGACTAAGTGACGTTGAGTCAATGCAGGCTGAGGAGATTTAGATCCTGAATTGTGTCCCCAATGGAGGAGGACAGCCACTGTCCGGTCTTCCTGTCTGTAATAAAAGTGTATTCGCCATATGCAGATAAGTTTCACCAGTTACTGCACGTGGGAGGGGGTGGAGGTCCTTGAGCGGATACCCCAGGGGATGATTCCCACTTCTTTGTTATTGATGAAGACATTTACTGATGTTTTGGTAGCTGGGGAGGGGGATGGGGGGGCGATTGCACAACCTAATTGGGGGGTTGGAACGGGTGGGGAATGCACTGTGTTAACTTTGGGGAGTTCTTGGGTTGTATGTTTGCTTTTGAGCGATAAGTCGTGTTGAACGAGAAACTGCATGTTGGGAGATGCTAGGGCAGCGTTCTTGCCTGGCCGACAGCGTCACCGTGCAATGTGTTGTGATTGGCCGGTCGTGATACGGTCGGAGAGCTTGTTGATATTTGCCGCATTACTCACATGGTCACTGAAAGATTGGACACTATGTAGTGCTGCTGCACCTCATGGACAATACATCCCACATATACAGTCATGAAATACATTAAATGTCTAACCTGGAACGTTAGAGGCATGAATGATAGAAGAAAGACTAGGCTGGTGCAAGCGTACCTACTGAGAAAGGACATAGACATATGCTTTCTACAGGAGACACACCTAACTGAAAATGCTAATCACTCGCTTCGACACAATAGATGGGGAGAGATTGTACACGCTCCGTACTCTAACTACTCACGTGGGGTGGCGATACTGATAAAACGGGGCCTACAGTGGAAAACATTTGAAGTGCTTAAAGATGAAACGGGTAGATTTATATTGCTGGTGGGAGCACTGTGTGGCATGAGAACTGTGCTGGTGAATGTTTATGGCCCTAACGATGACAACCCTGATTTCTACGGTGATTTATGGCATAAGATTCAAGCTCGCGGCCCAGCCGCGATTATGTGGGGCGGGGATTACAATGTTGTGCTTTCGGACACCATGGATAGGCAGGGGGCGGCAAGGGAACAGCACCCTAGGGCAGCAGAGGCGCTGGGAGATATTCTGTCTGATGCCCAATTGATAGATTCCTGGAGAGAGTTGCACCCCGACACCCGTGAGGATACATGCATCACACTACACAGGGCGGCATGGTCCAGACTAGACTATTGGCTTCTTTCCAGGGACATCCATGCCCTAACAACTGATTTGACCCATCTGCCGCGGTCATTGTCTGATCACTCCCCGGTCTGTCTGACACTATCCACTCCATCGCAGTATATCCAGCCATTCAGTTGGAGATTCCCTTCCTGCGCTCTTCGTGATCAGGTATTCCACCAGGAGCTGAGAGATAAGTTGGAGGAATACTTTGAGCTCAATGAGGGTTCGGTGGACTCCCCAGGTACACTATGGGAGGCTTGTAAGGTGGTGACGAGAGGGCACTGCATGTCGCTGAAATCGGGGGTACTCAAGGCAATAAGAGACACACTGAGTAAACTTGAGACTGAGCTAGCTGCACTCGAATCTACTCTTGCGGTGGCACCAACAGACAGGGTTCGGGCTGACCTCAGAACGAAACTAACTCAATACCAGGAAGAGGCGGACAGGGAGGTGACATTCCTGGCCAAGGATAGTCAGGCTAGATGATATGGTGAGGGGGAACGGGCTGGGCGGACACTAGCGAACATACTGCGCGCTCCAAGGGGAATGGACTATATCTTAGAGCTCAGAGATGAGGGAGGCGACTCGGTCAGGGAACCTAATGCCATACTGACTGTCATGACTGACTATTACAAGACACTATACACATCTAGGGTAACACCGGACGATCAGGTCCTGATGGATTATCTGGACACAATTGCCTTAGCGTGGTTTAACAATGGGGCCAGGCAGTATATGGATTTACCGTTCACACAGGATGACATAAGAGCGATCATAGCGGGCCTGTCGCCAGGCAAAGCACCAGGCCCTGACGGGTTAACGGCAGACTTCTATAAAGAATATTCTGACATCCTTGTCCCAAGACTGCACAGGGTCTTTTAGGAGGCAGTAGACTCAGGCATCCTCCCACAGTCGCTACGCGAAGCAATGATCATCACGCTGCTCAAACCTGGTAAGGACCCCACCAACCCAGACTCCTATCGCCCGCTTTCCTTGATAAATTTAGATGCTAAAATTTATGCGAAACTTCTGGCAGACCGCCTAAAATATATGTTGCCACAAATAGCGCTATCCGATCAATCGGGTTTTGTACTAGATAGATCCACCTCGCACAATTTGAGGGTCCTGTTTGACATATTGCACTACCTAGACCCAAACGTACAAGCTGCAGCAGCGCTTCTAGATGCTACTAAAGCATTTGATTCCTTAGAATGGAAATTCATCTTTACACTTTTTACCCGTATGGGGTTCAGTCCGATGTTTGCAAAGCGTATCAACATTTTATACAATAGCCCGACGGCTAGAGTTCGGGTGAATGGACAAATATCTGCCCCTATTCCCATTACCAGAGGGACTAGACAGGGATGTCCACTTTCGCCCCTGCTATTTGCCATAGCGACTGAACCGCTTGCAGCGCGTCTGCGCCAACACCACACACAGCGAAGTATTGGCTTTACGTCGCGAGGCTTACTCGTATCCATGTATGCCGACGATGTTACCATATACATGATGAATCCGGTAGACAACTTTGACCCGCTGATGAGGGAGGTGGTACGCTACAGTGGGCTCACTGGCATAAACATAAACTGGTCGCAATCGACGATGCTTCCTCTCACAGAAGGTACACACAAATGTCACACTGAATTCCCGATAGACTGGGTAGCAGCCGAAGTCAAATACCTGGGCATCACCATAAGCCGCTCCATACAGGACATCTGGTTGGCGAATTTCGGGGTGGCAATGGAGTGGCTTGAGAGCAAAGTAAAGAAATGGAAGACACTGCCCTTGTCACGTACGGGCCGCATAGCCATCATCAAAATGGTGGTGGTCCCCAAATTCCTTTACTTATTTGTGAACATTCCCTTGCCCCTAA
>NC_136061.1:1349853712-1349861212 GCF_964261635.1 Lissotriton helveticus
GGTGCTGGCTAAGCATCCCCTGCCTGCCCGCTCCCGGGGCAAGCAGGCTCAGAGAAAAAGGACCATCGGGAAGGATCTGAGAGGTAGGTGCATTCCCGGGCCCCTGAGGGCCCCGGCAGGCGGGCCCCGGGTGCTGCCTTCCCTGATTCAGAATCGCCAGACCTCATGGAGGTCTGACTGACTCTCTCCCTAGTAATCCGGAGGAAAATTACCCCCTTTCTTGTAATCTGTGCACACGAGGTGACAGAGGGGACCCAAGGAGCGCAGGTACCCGACCTCCTGGAGCCCTCGCTTGGATCCAGGAGGCAAATGGCACCTCATCGGGACTTCCAGGTAAGTCCGGCCATCTAGTCGCCCCATAGGAAAGCATTGCGGGCGACCAGATGGCCGAGGGGATCCGGGCGACCAGATGGCCGAGGGGATCTGGGCGACCAGATGGCCGGGCACAAAAGATAAGCCGCCTGGACACCCTGTGCCCCAACCAAGGTGTGAGCGGGCACCGGGGCATGGTGGACCGGAGACCCAGATCCCCAGCTAGGCCCCAGCCATGGAGGCTGCCAGGGGGCCCCGACAGGCCCTCTGACCCGGGGCCCTCGGACACCTTGACGAGCAGGGGAGGCCTGCCCGGGCGCAACAGAACCCCGACCTGGGCCCTTGGCAGGGCAGCGGGCCTGGGGGACAGGGCCCGAGCACCCGACCTGGGGCCTGACCCGGGGCCCTTGGACAGGCCCCGGGTCGGGTGCTCGGGCCCTGTCCCGAGGCCCTTGGACCCATCTGGGGCTCCCAGGCCCGGAGGCGCAGGGGAAGCCTACCCCGGGCCCTCCGGACCCCATCCTAGGCACCCTGCTTCCGCGGCAGTACCCAGGACGGAGCCGCGGGTGGGGAGGCCACTATCCCTGGGGCCCCGGACGGAGCTCCTGAACCCAGACGAGCAAGGGGAGGCTCCCCTGGCACAGCGGAACCCTGTCCCGGGCTTTGGCAGTGCGGCAGGCCGGGGGACAGGGCCCAGAGCCGGGGCACCTGACCCGGTGCCTGGCTGGGCCCCTGGCCCCAGCCTGGAGCCCGGAGGCACAGGGGACGCCTCCCCGGGCCGTCCCGGACCCCATCCAGGGCTTCTCGCCACGTGGCAGGCCCAGGGACAGACCCGGGACTGGGGCGGCATCCTGGCCCGTCCAGCTGCCAGCTGAGGACCGCTAGGCCGTGAGGGGTCCCAGAGTACCTTGTCCCTAGTAATCCGGAGGAAGGCTACCCCTCTTTCTGAGAACAAGTGCGCACCGCGAGGCTCAGGGGACCCAAGGCGCGAAAGTGCCTGACCTCCTCGAGCCCTCGCTGGGATCTGGGAGAGAAATGGCACCTCATCGGGACTTCCAGGGAAGTCCGGCAATCTGGTCACCGCATAGGAAAGCATTGCGGGCGACCAGATGGCCGAGGGAATCCGGGCGACCAGATGGCCGGGCACGAAAGGGAAGCCGCCTGGACCCTCCGGACCCCATCCCGGGCACCCTGCCACGCGCAGGACCCAGGATGGAGCCCCGGGTGGGGAGGCCACCCTCCCTGGGGCCCTCAGGGGCCCCGGACGGGGCTCCTGAACCCAGCCGAGCAAGAGGAGGCTCCCTGGGCACCACGTAACCCCGTCCCGGGCATTTGGCAGTGCGGCAGGCCGGGGGACAGGGCCCTGGGCCGAGCACCCCAACCGGGGCCCGGCGGGGCCCCTGAACCCTGCCGGGGTTCCCAGGCCCGGAGGCGCAGAGGAAGCCTACCCCGGGCCCTCTGGACCCCGTCCCAGGCCTTTTGCAGTGCGGCAGGCCAAGGGGCCCGGCGGGGCCCCTGGACCCAGCTGGGGCTCCCAGGCCCGGATGCACAGAGGAAGCTTAGCCCGGGCCCTCCGGACCCCGTCCCAGGCACCCTGCCACGCGCAGGACCCAGGACGGAGCCCCGGGTGGGGAGGCCACCCTCCCCGGGGCCCTCAGCCGAGCAAGGGGAGGCTCCCCGGGCACCACGTAACCCCGTCCCGGGCCTTTGGCAGTGCGGCAGGCCGGGGGACAGGGCCCTGGGCCGAGCACCCCAACCGGGGCCTGGCGGGGCCCCTGAACCCCGCCGGGGTTCCCAGGCCCGGAGGCGCCGGGGAAGCCTACCCCAGGCCCTCCGGACCCCGTCCCGCGCACCCTGCCATACGGCGGGATCCAGGACGGTGCCTGGGGTGGGGAGGCCGCCCTCCCCGGGCCCCTGACGGAGCTCCTGAACCCAGACAAGCAAGGGGAGGCCCCCCTGGCACAGCGGAACCCCGTCCTGGGCTTTGGCAGTGCGGCAGGCCGGGGGACAGGGGCCAGAGCCGGGGCTCCTGACCCGGGGCCTGGCTGGGCCCCTGGCCCCAGCCAGGAGCCTGGAGGCGCAGGGGACGCCTCCCCGGGCCCTCCCGGACCCCATCCAGGGCTTCTTGCCATGCGGCAGGCCCAGGGACCACCCCGGGGCTGGGGCGGCATCCTGGCCCGTCCAGCTGCCGGCTGAGGACCGCTAGGCCGTGAGGGGTCCCAGAGTACCTTGTCCCTAGTAATCCGGAGGAAGGCTACCCCTCTTTCTGGGAACAAGTGCGCACCGCGAGGCTCAGGGGACCCAAGGCGCGAAAGTGCCCGACCTCCTGGAGCCCTCGCTGGGATCTGGGAGAGAAATGGCACCTCATCGGGACTTGCAGGGAAGTCCGGCCATCTGGTCTCCGCATAGAAAAGCATTGCGGGCGACCAGATGGCCGAGGGGATCCGGGCGACCAGATGCCCGGGCACGAAAGGGAAGCCGCCTGGACCCTCCGGACCCCGTCCCGGGCACCCTGCCTTGCGGCAGGACCCAGGACGGAGCCCCGGGTGGGCGGGCGACCCTCCCCGGGGCCCTCAGGGGCCCCTGGACGGGGCTCCTAAACCCAGCTGAGCAAGGGGAGGCTCCCCGGGCACCACAAAACCCCGTCCCAGGCCTTTTGCAGTGCGGCAGGTCAAGGGGCCCGGCGGGGCCCCTGGACCCAGCTGGGGCTCCCAGGCCCAGATGCACAGAGGAAGCTTAGCCCGGGCCCTCCGGACCCCGTCCCAGGCACCCTGCCACGTGCAGGACCCAGGACGGAGCCCCGGGTGGGGAGGCCACCCTCCCCGGGGCCCTCAGGGGCCCCCGGACGGGGCTCCTGAACCCAGCCGAGCAAGGGGAGGCTCCCCGGGCACCACGTAACCCCGTCCCGGGCCTTTGGCAGTGCGGCAGGCCGGGGGACTACTGGCGGACACAGGTGCACTAAACCCTCCCGGCGAACTACATCCCATAGCCCATAGCACATACAAGGCAGCTGCGGCGCATAGGGCGGCCAGTGAAGGAGTGCCGTCCAGATTGCCAGAAGAGATACCAGACACAGAGTGCCGGTGGGAGTGGGGCGCCTGAGGGACGAGCCGCGCAAAAAAGGGCGCGAACGGCCATCTTTGAACCCGCTTGTGCACACGAGGGGATCGACTTGTGGCTCATGGTGGTCAGCATCTGGGGAACAGTGTTGTGAACTCTTGGCACCTGCGGAAGACTCGGACTGACCATTGCAGCTACCCCAGTGCGCTCTGACAGCTCGAGTGCCTAGCTGGCGGTGCCGTGCATTGCGAGCGGCGCAGAAAATAGACTCGCTGTTGGTTGGGTGTGCACGTGTTTGCTTCAGGATCCGCTTGGAGACGTGTTGCGCTGTGCCACTGCAGAGACTGATACCTGACGCTGTGTCCCCAAACCGAAGGCATAACTGCGCCATAATCGCATAATCAGGAAGCGATGGGAAAGCCGGACACGAGACAGCCGCGACTCACGTTCGACAAAACCAAGCAAAAGACTGCTGGTCAGGAACAACAGGAAGACGAAACATCAAGAGACGACCGAAATGGCTCGAAAGCAGCGGATATCAAAACTATGTTTCAGGAACTCAAAACTAGCCTACATAGCATTGATCAAAAGATGGATGACTTGGCCGCCCGCATGTACAGCATTACCAAAAGAATGGATAAACAGGAGGGGAGAGTTGGGGTACTAGAAACACGTGTGACCGAAACAGAAGAAACTCAAACTGATCTGGACAAAAAAGTCCGTGGCATGAACAAAGTGCTTGCGTTAATCCAACAGAAGAACGAGGATTTGGAAGCGCGCTCGAGACGCAATAACGTCAGAATTACAGGAGTGGCGGAATCCTCGGATATTGCCAACATGGAACTGTACGTCGAGGAGATGATGAAAGCTCTTTTTGGGGTGGGCCTTTCGCAGATGTTCTTGGTAGTAAGAGCCCACAGATCTCTAGGGCCTAAGCCGAAACCAGGAGTACCCCCCAGGCCCATCATCGCGCGCATCTTGAATTACAGGGACCGAGACACGATATTGCGCTTGGCACGGGACATGCAGGAGCTGCAATACAAAGACAACCGACTTGCAATATACCCGGACTTCACCATTCAGGTTCAAGCTGCCAGGAGAGAATTCGTACCGGCGAAGAAGATTTTCCAGCAAATAGGCACAAAATATTTGCTCATATACCCGTCAAAATTACGGGTACAGGCCTGGGCAGGCCATCATTCTTTGTGGACGCTAAGGCGGCATTGCAATACGCGAAACAACTGGCAAGAGATCACAAAAACCAAGCACGCTCTGATGAACCGGACACGCAAGAGAGACTAAGTGGCGTTGAGTCAATGCAGGCTGAGGAGATTTAGATCCTGAATTGTGTCCCCAATGGAGGAGGACAGCCACTGGCCGGTCTTCCTGTTTGTAATAAAAGTGTATTCGCCATATGCAGATAAGTTTCACCAGTTACTGCACGTGGGAGGGGGTGGAGGTCCTTGAGCGGATACCCCAGGGGATGATTCCCACTTCTTTGTTATTGATGAAGACATTTACTGATGTTTTGGTAGCTGGGGAGGGGGATGGGGGGGCGATTGCACAACCTAATTGGGGGGTTGGAACGGGTGGGGAATGCACTGTGTTAACTTTGGGGAGTTCTTGGGTTGTATGTTTGTTTTTGAGCGATAAGTCGTGTTGAACGAGAAACTGCATGTTGGGAGATGCTAGGGCAGCGTTCTTGCCTGGCCGACAGCGTCACCGTGCAATGTGTTGTGATTGGCCGGTCGTGATACGGTCGGAGAGCTTGTTGATATTTGCCGCATTACTCACATGGTCACTGAAGGATTGGACACTATGTAGTGCTGCTGCACCTCATGGACAATACATCCCACATATACAGTCATGAAATACATTAAATGTCTAACCTGGAACGTTAGAGGCATGAATGATAGAAGAAAGACTAGGCTGGTGCAAGCGTACCTACTGAGAAAGGACATAGACATATGCTTTCTATAGGAGACACACCTAACTGAAAATGCTAATCACTCGCTTCGACACAATAGATGGGGAGAGATTGTACACGCTCCGTACTCTAACTACTCACGTGGGGTGGCGATACTGATAAAACGGGGCCTACAGTGGAAAACATTTGAAGTGCTTAAAGATGAAACGGGTAGATTTATATTGCTGGTGGGAGCACTGTGTGGCATGAGAACTGTGCTGGTGAATGTTTATGGCCCTAACGATGACAACCCTGATTTCTACGGTGATTTATGGCATAAGATTCAAGCTCGCGGCCCAGCCGCGATTATGTGGGGCGGGGATTACAATGTTGTGCTTTCGGACACCATGGATAGGCAGGGGGCGGCAAGGGAACAGCACCCTAGGGCAGCAGAGGCGCTGGGAGATATTCTGTCTGATGCCCAATTGATAGATTCCTGGAGAGAGTTGCACCCCGACACCCGTGAGGATACATGCATCACACTACACAGGGCGGCATGGTCCAGACTAGACTATTGGCTTCTTTCCAGGGACATCCACGCCCTAACAACTGATTTGACCCATCTGCCGCGGTCATTGTCTGATCACTCCCCGGTCTGTCTGACACTATCCACTCCATCGCAGTATATCCAGCCATTCAGTTGGAGATTCCCTTCCTGCGCTCTTCGTGATCAGGTATTCCACCAGGAGCTGAGAGATAAGTTGGAGGAATACTTTGAGCTCAATGAGGGTTCGGTGGACTCCCCAGGTACACTATGGGAGGCTTGTAAGGTGGTGATGAGAGGGCACTGCATGTCGCTGAAATCGGGGGTACTCAAGGCAATAAGAGACACACTGAGTAAACTTGAGACTGAGCTAGCTGCACTCGAATTTACTCTTGCGGTGGCACCAACAGACAGGGTTCGGGCTGACCTCAGAACGAAACTAACTCAATACCAGGAAGAGGCGGACAGGGAGGTGACATTCCTGGCCAAGGATAGTCAGGCTAGACGATATGGTGAGGGGGAACGGGCTGGGCGGACACTAGCGAACATACTGCGCGCTCCAAGGGGAATGGACTATATCTTAGAGCTCAGAGATGAGGGAGGCGACTCGGTCAGGGAACCTAATGCCATACTGACTGTCACGACTGACTATTACAAGACACTATACACATCTAGGGTAACACCGGACGATCAGGTCCTGATGGATTATCTGGACACAATTGCCTTAGCGTGGTTTAACAATGGGGCCAGGCAGTATATGGATTTACCGTTCACACAGGATGACATAAGAGCGATCATAGCGGGCCTGTCGCCAGGCAAAGCACCAGGCCCTGACGGGTTAACGGCAGACTTCTATAAAGAATATTCTGACATCCTTGTCCCAAGACTGCACAGGGTCTTTTAGGAGGCAGTAGACTCAGGCATCCTCCCACAGTCGCTACGCGAAGCAATGATGATCACGCTGCTCAAACCTGGTAAGGACCCCACCAACCCAGACTCCTATCGCCCGCTTTCCTTGATAAATTTAGATGCAAAAATGTATGCGAAACTTCTGGCAGACCGCCTAAAATATATGTTGCCACAAATAGCGCTATCCGATCAATCGGGTTTTGTACTAGATAGATCCACCTCGCACAATTTGAGGGTCCTGTTTGACATATTGCACTACCTAGACCCAAACGTACAAGCTGCAGCAGCTCTTCTAGATGCTACTAAAGCATTTGATTCCTTAGAATGGAAATTCATCTTTACACTTTTTACCCGTATGGGGTTCAGTCCGATGTTTGCAAAGCGTATCAACATTTTATACAATAGCCCGACGGCTAGAGTTCGGGTGAATGGACAAATATCTGCCCCTATTCCCATTACCAGAGGGACTAGACAGGGATGTCCACTTTCGCCCCTGCTATTTGCCATAGCGACTGAACCGCTTGCAGCGCGTCTGCGCCAACACCACACACAGCGGAGTATTGGCTTTACGTCGCGAGGCTTACTCGTATCCATGTATGCCGACGATGTTACCATATACATGATGAATCCGGTAGACAACTTTGACCCGCTGATGAGGGAGGTGGTACGCTACAGTGGGCTCACTGGCATAAACATAAACTGGTCGAAATCGACGATGCTTCCTCTCACAGAAGGTACACACAAATGTCACACTGAATTCCCGATAGAC